>NW_021130330.1:0-1292 GCF_004193835.3 Ostrinia furnacalis | reverse complement strand
TTAATTTTTACAAGATGTAAAAATGATAATTCAAGGCAACGGTTTTGAAGCACTTTGCCTATGTTTTTCTAAAAGAGTTATCTAATAACTCTAACTAAAACTTAGGATCATATTAAATTGTAAGGTCAACAAAAGTGGCGCCCAACGTGTCAAGAAAACTTGGCGGCGCACTGTAGCAGACGAGGCGAAGAAAATCGGCAAGAATTGGAGCGAGATCAAACGCGAAGCTTAAGACCGAACGCGATGGAGGAGTTGTGGACGCTCTCTGCCCCATCTAGGGGACGTAAGACCTTAAGTCAAGTAAGTCAACGTGTAACTCACCATCCTCAATCTGCTGGAAACACCTGGCGAGGCTGGAGACCGAGGACTGAGGGACCGAGAAGACCAGCCGCTCGGCGAAGTTCTCCTCCAGGATCGCCGACGGGAAGATCTGGCTCACTAACGCTATAGCTGCCTCTGCACTGAGCCCTCCGCCGCTTGACTCGGTCCTGATTCAATAACATGATTTATATGGTATGTGGTATAGGTATATTATGTCATAATTTATGATAAGAGACTTTAATTGCCATCATTGTGTGTACTGAATACAAGAGACAGAAAACGGTATTACTACTCAACACACCTGTATGACTTTGTAAGTAGGATCACAATGTACCTTATTTTATTAAATGATTTGAAATTTTGAATGTCTTTGAAAACATTGGCGCCCAACGTGGGTGTTACGAACGGCCTCCTTTTAATAGTCTATGTTTTTATAATTTTATTTTTTACTATGAGATGTCATCTTGTCAGCTGTCTGTTTGGTTCGATATCCCTGTGAACCTGTATCTTCCTTGATTCATTAATATAGCGCTTTCCCTGAGCCAGGGTATCATTTTAACTCCTTTTTAACCCAATTCCGAATAGTGCGAGTCCTCTTAACATGACTCGATGACCTTTGAGCCATTAAAACACAAAAAGTCGGAAGTATAAATGCGTCAAAATCACTGTTTTAGAAATTTTGGTATGGATTATTTCCATCTCTCGTTCCCACCGCTGCAATTTCTGTGTAGCCAGGATCTACAGAAAATGGCAATGCCAGATTTTGTATGGAAGGTGGCGTCTTTTTTTTTCGCGAGGCCATCGACCAAACCTTATTTTTTTATTATAAAATAGTGTGATAAACCAAACTTACTATGATTATGTATACCTCTAAACTCAGTCTGAACTGAGTTACGAGCATTAGAAGTTTGATGATTTTACATACTAGATTTGCTTTCTGCGCGCAAGTTTTGTAAGAAATTGCAACAAAG
>NW_021130329.1:0-2218 GCF_004193835.3 Ostrinia furnacalis | reverse complement strand
GGAGGGGAGGGTGTCTGCGGGGGAGGGGTGCGGGGCGGGGAGGGGTCATCACAAGAGCTCCCTCGTTGTGGATAACAAAATGTTCTGTTCAGTTATTGTCTCTAAATGTGTTCTACGTAACGTACACTTAGTGGATTGCAAATATTACTTAGTCCTAAGAAAGTCAAAAACATGTAACGGAATCTCCGACTTACCACTTTAGTGGAGCGATTACAGAAAATAGTGGCCTATTAAGTACGTTTTTTGTGTTATTATGAAAGTTAAGAAAACTGCGCAGTTTTTAAAATTATTTTGGACCTTCCATAATTTTTTTTTTTTTTTTCAAATTTTGAAGTAGAAAATTTTAGAATGTTCTGCTAAAAGCACATAACTTCTAAGCCACGAAAAATCGTAGAACATACATGGGGGTGAAATCGATAGGTCTAGTCCTCACCTATCGCCTGCCTTCGGCTTGACACCTTACAAAAAACAACTTGTATACTTGTGTTGCGTCAAGAGAGCTCTCCCTGTGACGAACGAGAAGCCCAAATGCGCGCACACATTTGCAGGGGCAGAGGGGAGGGGAGGGTGTCTGCGGGGGAGGGGGCGGGGCGGAGAGGGGGGCGGCAATATACAGGGTCTTGTAAGGTGCCAAGCCGAAAGCAGGCGATAGGTGAGGACTAGACCTATAGACTTCACCCCCATGTATGTTCTACGATTTTTCGTAGTTTAGAAGTTATCGTTAATTCTGTGATTTTTTAAAATTGTATGACCTAGTAGGCTTTAATTATTTTTTTATTGACTTTTCTCAGATTTCTTTTTTTTAGCAGATTTCCTATTAATTGCAGATGTTTGAAGAAAATAATCACCTTCCTATTGATGCAAGATCCATTTTTGCTAGAAACATAAAAAATATGCTTTTAGCAGAACATTCTAAAATCTTCAACTTAAAAGTTTGAAAAAGAAAAGAACTTCCATAGGTCCAAAATAATTTTAAAAACTGTGCAGTTTTCTGAACTTTCATAATAACATAAAAACGTACTTAATGGGCCATTATCTTCTGTAATCGCTCCACTAAAGTGGTAAGTCGGAGATTCCGTTACATGTTTTTGACTTTCTTAGGACTGAGTAATGTTTGCAATCCCCTAAGTGTACGTTACGTAGAACACATTTAGAGACAATAACTGAAGAGAACATTTTGTTATCCACAACGAGGAAGCTCTTGTGATGACGCCCTCCTCTCCTCTCCGCACCCTTCCCCCGCGGGCTCCCCCTCCCTTCCCCTTCCCCCCCGCTCTTGCGCACTTAAAATAAATATTCAAAATGTCCGCCGTTGACCTGACTGCATATTCGACAACAACGCAAAAATTTTCTTCGTTTTACAAAAGCTTTTTTTTGCATTGTAATGTTGTTTTGTGCTTTGTCCGCAGTTCATCAATATTTTTATATTCCCTGTTGTATACCAGATGAAGGGCAACAGCTTCCTCGTTGTGGATAAAAAATGTTCTCTTCAGTTATTGTCTCTAAATGTGTTCTACATAACGTAAAACTTAGGGGATTGCAAACATGTAACGGAATCTCCGACTTACCATTTTAGTGGAGCGATTACAGAAAATAGTGGCCTATTAAGTACATGTTTTTCTGTGTTATTATGAAAGTTCAGAAAACTGCGCAGTTTTTATAATTATTTTGGACCTATGGAAATTCTCTTCTTTTTTAAACTTTTAAATTGAATATTTTAGAATGTTGTGCTAAAAGTACATTTTTTATGTTTCTAGCAAAAAATTTATTACTTGCATCAAAAATAGGAAGGTGATTATTTTCTTCAAACATCTGCAATTAACAGGGAATCTGTCAAAAAAAGAGAAATCATAGAAAAGTCAACCCAAAAAAAATAAATACAAAATTTGAAAAAACCACAAAATTAACGATAACTTCTAAACTAGGAAAAATCGTAGAACATACATGGGGGTGAAGTCGATAGGTCTAGTCCTCACCTATCGCCTGCCTTCGGCTTGACACTTTACAAGACCCTGTATATTGCCGTCCCCCTCTCCGCCCCGCCCCCCCCCGCGCCTCCCCCGCAAGTCTGCGCGCGCGCATACGGGCTTCTTGTTAGTCACAGGACTCTCATGCTTTCTTGACGCAACACAAGTCTATCTATCTATACAGTGTGTCCGGGCATGTAGTGATCAAACTTTAAGGGCGTAATCTATGGACAATTTTATCGACGAAAACA